>NW_027326418.1:0-27061 GCF_048164855.1 Canis lupus baileyi
CCCTGTGGTTCCTACAAACTCTGGTGTCAGAGACTCTTCCTTCGGACAATCCTCCTGGGTTTTGAGTGCCAAGCTGGCCCTGATCTTCGAATTATTTTGATTCCCTTTATCTCTCATATGTTGGCTGCTCCGTATCTCTCATATGCTGGTCTCTCCACTGTTGACCATAGGACTCAAGCAGGACTTGCTTTGGCTCATGGTCACAGTTGTTTGCTACCAACTGCCTGGTGCTGACCGGGATCTTCAATATACATCTACTCTCTTAAAGAATGTATGACCCTACCAGAAACTGGCTGATAAAGGATAATTTTGGGAATACCTACTGATAGGTTCATGTTTGCAAAGATACAGCTCATAACCATGAGCTCTTGCTGGTTGAGACAGAGACAGAGAAGAGAAAGTTCCAGGCATCTGCAAATGAAAAATGAGGCAGAGACATAGCAAATTCCAAAGTACAGCTGAAGGCACTGTTGTTTGGGCAGCTGAATCACATTAAAAAATCATGTGAAAGCTCTGTATTCCTGCCACTGCAATGAAGAGGGAAAGCAAAAGTCTGAGGGTTTCACAAAGGAAATATTTTGTGACCAGAAGACTTAAAGTTCTGTAAAATCTCATGAAAATGGAAACAGTTTGATGGGTACCCAGCAAGCCTGTAAATTAAGCCAGCATAGGGAGGTCACGAAGGGAAATTCCATCCTCCTCAGCCAGGGAGCACCTGTAGGAGGAAGTCAGAGTCAGGTGGGCCCCCTCAGCTGATGCAAGACCAAAGACCTGATGCACAAGGAGTGCAGACAAAGCTGTCTTTATATTCATAGCCTGCCTTTTACAAAAATCATTTCATGTCAATAGATAATTGACCTTAATTCTTTTCCTCCAAATGTTTACATTGTCTCTGGATCTTAAAATTAAAATTCAAGTCATATTTAAAAATTAAATTAAGTAATAAATCTTAAGAATTAAATTTAAGCCATTCTCAGTAATGAACTAGAATTAATTGAAGTGTTCCTGGTAGTCATTTTGAGAGGGTGGTGGGTATCATCTCTCTAGACTAAAAAGGGTTATTTTAATAGACTTCATAGTGTGATTAAAAAAAAATCCAAACCTCATAAAAGCAATGGGTTTGCATTAATTTTAGTAATACAAAATCCATATATATCTAAAAAAATACAGACTTTTTTCTAGGGTAGTTTTAAAGCTTCTGTGAATATTTATATTCTGTTTTTGGAAATATACTGTTCCATGCTTGGAATTCTTTGGGCCAATAAACTCCAGAGCACGTCCAGAAAAGGGAACTAGAAAGGCCAAGTGTGAGGGAGAATTATTGCACCTTTCGGTTGGAAAAGATGAAGGCTGAAGGCAGAGAGACTGATGTTTACCAAACCGAAAGGGTACGGCTGGGAGAACACATCAAGAACCATCCCCCAAAATTAATCAAAGGTAGCTTTTGCGTAAATGAAAGAAAGCATGAAGTCACACAATGGCTACTAATTCTCTGGAAACCTATCCAAAGAGATGTTCCAATTTAAAAAAAAAAAAAAAAAGGCTGAAGAGGAAGATGAATTTAACAATAACTATTGTGGGATTCTGGGAATGCCTCATAGAAAGTAACCTTATACCCCCTCGCCTTCTTCCCCTACAACAAATTATTCCTAGGTATTTTAGAGTCAGACTAAGTGAGAAAGACAACCAGGCCTGTGGTCTGAACCATAAATGGAGATTCTTTGTTTTGTTTTGTTTCATTTTTTTAGAGAATGACAGTTTTGGAAAGTGGCCTCTACCTTGCCTACTGTAAGGTAAAGGGGTCCACACTCCTGAATTTAATAACTTGGGTATAAAAAATTCAAGACATGGGGACTTTCTTCATTACCATGACTTGAATATAAAAGGCCAGCATGAGCCTGGTTCAGCAGTAGCATCCTGAGAATTTAGTATGCCACCAGAGTTTCATTAATACAGTTTATGCCTAATGTACAATTCCATTCCATGGCTTCCCTGAGATCTGGCTCCTCACAATACTTACTTATTTATAAAGTATTTACAAAGGGTAGCAAATCAATGAAGGAGGAGAGAATGCCTATTTTACCTCAAGACATTTCCTTTTCACCAACCCTCCCTCCCTCCTTCTCCCTCGTCCCATACAGGCAGAGGGGTCTGTTCTAAAGGCACAGCAGGGCATTGACAGGAAATAATTCCAGGGGGTGCTCCCCTCAGAATCCCAACACCCCAGGTCACCTTATTGGCCTATTAGACCCGCTCTCCTTCTAGAGAGTGACTAGTTATGAGCCCCAGCAAGAGCATGTGAAAGCACCAACAGAAAACACAATAACCCATAAACTTGCTGTGTACTCCCTAGTCTGTCTTGACTAGAACCCTATCCACAGAAATAATCTTCCTCAGAAATAAAAGGGAAATAACCTCATTTGTAATTCCCAGCTGTGTCCATAATAAAAGTAAGGGTCAATGTGTAGGTAGATCCCTCCGTGAGATGATTTTTTTTTTTTTTTTTTTTTTTTTTGGTGAAGGAGGGCTGGCTACGGAAGAATCATATAAAATAACTGAAGAATATGAAAAAAATGAGTCTATCTCTCTCCAAAAATTTACTATTAAATTTCAAATAGGTCTGTGAGCCTTTGACTCTTCAACTGTGTATTGAAATGGAACAAAAGGACTCCAAGGAGACAGCATGCAGCTTAGTTGATGGAAAGTAAAAACTCTTTGAAATTAAAGAGCTCCCTTTAAGGCCTTGGGATTCTGAATTCAACTACGTTCTCTTTTCAACCACCTAAGACATTTGTTTTTAATAAGTCTGTCTTTACAAAGTAAACAATTTAAAAAAGAACCTCAAAACTGTGTTTCTGACCAGCAAAATAAGTACAGATTCCAGATGTTTTTCATTTTTCTATGCCACTAATTCAAAGTCAGAAATGTCTTGTTTATTGGACATTTATTTAATCCTAATATTTTACATTCCTCTCTTTTAAGAATCTCCTTTCCTATCTCTGTATCCCTTCTCTCGCCACAGTCATCTCTGCAGTCATTTGTCATAGATGGAACTGGAACTTTGCAGCAGATTCTCTCTAAGAAATATTTAAACTCATGCCAAAATGAGATTTCATAATCATATATAGCTTTTTTTATTTATATGAACATCTATATGAAATATTAGGGAAATTTCTTTCTCCTGAAATCTTTAAAAATTGGATATATGCTGGACTTGGTAAGCTGAATAGAGGTTAGTGAGGTAAATCACTTTTCAGGGTACTCTTCTGACCCTCTGACCTTATGCCTGCACTTGGGTCATCTTGCTGTCCTTCTGGATTTTGCTCTAAGGGTTGATGGGTATTAGAGGAACTAATTGCAAATATTATTCAGTGCTCTCCTAGCCCTACAGGTGGGTGATGGATGATGGATTTCTGTAATTTATCATGTTCTTAATTCTACATGGCTCCATGTTGGAGTTCCAGCAGTAGCTAAGGAATTAAAAGAGCAGAGAGCTGACAACAACAGCAAATCTCCATGGAAAATAAAATGTAGTAGTGGTTGGAATCAGAGACACTTGATCTCTTCCCTATGTGCTTGTTTTCAGTGGGATGAGGTAAGGTGACATTTTTAAATTTACAATTCTATTAATAAAGTTATTTTTTATTATAGCTAGTATGTATTGAGCTAGGCACTGAGCTAAGTGCACCTGAATTACCTTCATTATTTCTTACAACAATACTAACAAGTAGATTATCATTGTCTCCATTCTACAGATGAAGAAACAGTCTCAGAGACTCTAATATGTATTTTCTCATGAAATAGGCATGCTATAGAGAAGAGATCATATACACCTTTGCAAAGGAGGGGTATCTTGAGCAAAGGCATTTTGGGGGCAGCATTTAGTAATCATTTCAGAATAACAGCATAATTCATAGGTTTAGCAGACAACTCATAGGTATTCACAGGGTTACACCAAATTATATTAAGGTTGGAGGTGAAATGACCACTGGGAAGCTATCAAGACTGGCTTCCAGAATTGGAGATAACAAATACTATGTAGACCTCAAACATATCCTAAATATTACAAGAGAATATGAACTCCTTTTGGACAACACAGTCCTTTGCAAATGACTTCAGAGGTGACAATTCAACACTTCTAGCCCACATGAAATTATTAACTTGTGAAGAGAATGTCCTACAGATATTAGATATAAAAGGCAACCATCTTAGAAGTTGGGCACCCCTTTAAAGGTGTGTCTTATGTGACTATAGAAGCTTTCCTTCCAAAGGCTAAAAAGGGATTTAAATCACTTAATTAGTTGACAACCTCTACTGCATACCTAGTTTTGATGGAGTCCCATATCAGATGTCACTTAAATTGTCATAAAGAGTAATAACAGGTTTTTAATGCAGTATGATCTTATGAAGTACAGTTCAGCTTGCTAAATAAGTAATAGATGAACGTGCAGGAAGGAGGAAAAATCAGTGGAGAAAAGGAAGAAAAAAGAGACATCAAATATATCAAAGTCCATCAATCTAGAGGAGATATTTTTTTGTTCTTGTGTTCCACAAAACCTATCTAAAGCAGTGATTTTCAGACTTGTGTGTGCATCTGAATCACCTAGAAAGTTTGTTAAAGCACAAGGAAGGGCCCGAGAGTTTGCATTGCTCTGTTCCCAGTTGGCACTGATGCTGTTGGTCTGGGGACCATACTTTCAGAACCACTGAAATAACAGGAGATCCTGTTGGACCTTTCCCAGTTTACATTCTAGGTATTTGTCCAGAGCGGACACATTTTTAGATTTTCTCAACTTGGATGCTTTTGAAATAAGACTTTCAGGTTCATATTTAGTAATTCTTACCTGATGAAATTCGGTAACTTCTCAACCAGAAGAGACTTCATGAGAAAAAACTGGATGTAAAGGCTGTGGAGAGAACGATGTGGCAATCAAGAAAGGAAATAGAAATTACTCTATCATTACGATTAACTAACTTTTAGATAAGCACCATTATCCCAAAGATATATTCATTGCGTTTTCTACATTGCTTTTTATACAAATTTGGGTATGAAGAAGATGCAATTGGATCAACACAGTGACAAGTAAAAAAGGAAATTTCATGATTTAGAATAAATTTTATTGAACAGAAGGTGATAATTATATTAGAGATACAACTAAATATCCTAAACAGCAGTAATGTTTATTTTGACCCAAGTATTGTTTGCCTAAGGTAAGGCATTATTTTCAGTAACAAAATAATAATAATAATAATTATTATTATTATTAATTTTGCGTTACAAAATCTACTTCCTAATGTAATGATGTGGTCTATTTATTTTCTTGATTCCTAAAAAATATGCAGGAAATTATAAGAATCATAAAGAAGTATCTGAGAGGCATATATGTGTGATGTTTGTGAAAATAAGGAGTATGGAGAGAGAGCTTTCTCAGTAAAAGCACATTGTGCATATTTTATCAATATTTCCAAATAAGGAAGAAAATACAATGCTTTTCTTTGGTCAGGCAGTCAGTCATTTCATACCAGAAATGGTCCCTTCACTTTAACCTTTGGATTCCCTACCACATAGAGCTCAGTGGATTTAGGAATCCACAGCAGTATTGTTTTCACATGTCTTGACTTTCAAATGATGCTGGCCAGTTCAAACTGAACACTATGCCCACTCCCAGACACATTCGTGGTTGGTCTGGCACACATGCCCAGCTGTTCTGACTTTGTAGCCCGCTCTTGGCACTGCAGAGATAACTTTGTCTAGCACACTGCAAAGCTTGCTTTGGTGAGATCCATTGCTTGGCCACTCAACCTCACTCCCAGATAGGGACAAATATAGTGGTCAGTTATTTCTAGAGCTTCAGTTCTGGGTCTACTTCTCCTTTCTCCACTTCTCATTTCTGGACTAAGGCTGGTTATAGCTCATGCTTTTGCTGCTTCAAATGACTCTAAGGTAGCCCAAGAAGTTCTGACTTGTCAATGTGAAATATGAATTTGACTTTCTCTAAGTGAGCGTACCATTCTCTTACTGCCTAAATCAACCCACCAATGGAGGGTTTCCTGCAGACAAAAGGTGGCTCAGAAAAATTTTTCAAAGTTAGGATTTACAAAGGACCACATCACCTCCATGGGACTATATACATCCTACATTTTAAATCTAGAAAAGATATGATGAACTCATAGCTATTTTTTTACCAACTGCTTCTTCTTAAACATTTATGGAAAGCCAGTGCTTCTTAGCTCAGCAGGGCACAGTACCTGCAGACTTGGATTTGTTAGCTTATCTAGTCTAGAAATTCAGGAACTTCAAGACACTAAACTCATCTCTAGTATAACTAAGTGTGTGTCAGCAAAGGTTATTCTCTTTTCCTTTTATTGAAAAAAAAAACTACAAATATTTTTTGAACTTTGAAGTTGACATAGAAGAAGTATTAGATATGATTTTTGCCCTAGAATTGTTTATAATGAGACCTGAATGTAAGACCTGCACATGTGAAATAATTAGAAACAAAGAGAGAAAGGACAGGGTTTATTTGGCATGAATTGTGAAGTCGGACCATACAGATGTATGATGTCAGAGAGTTGGGGACAGCTTTAGGAAAGAAGTGATTAAAGTAGACTAAAGGATGCATATGGTTTGTATAAAAAGATGGGTGGTCTTTCTCCACGTTTTATTCTGAAAACGAATGCCCTAGTTTATACAATTTAATACCACCACTAAATATCTTTGTACATGTCTGGAAACCTCAAACTAGTCACCAGTGGGTGGGCCAAATAACTTTTTATTTGACCATCACTTGCAATGTTTTAAAACAAATTTGAATCAGTTGCCAACATTAGCAAGTTGAATGATTTTGCATTAGAATGTATGGACTTGTATTTTCTCTTAAAGAAAATTGGACAGTCTGTCAAAACCTGGCATATATTTCTGCATAGTAACAATGAATTAGAAATGAGTAAAACCCACCCCCATTGGATGGGGCACTAACTATCCGATCTCCACTGCCCAAACAAATCCCCATTACTTCTCTCCCCTAACATGCTTTGCTCATGTCTGTCACCTATCTGGCCCCTGTGAGCATCTGAGCTTGTGAGCTCTGCTGTACATTAACAGGGCCTCCTGCATGGGGCAGGTGTGACAAATGCTCCACTTCAACCAACTCAGTCACAATAAGTGATCCTGTCCTCTCCAGCTCACTTTTGCAAGGGTAAGCCATTCACACATGGAAGGACGCTTTGTAAAATATTGTTCTCAATCTACGGAGGAAAATATCATGGAGAACATATGTGAAGAGTTGAATTTTCAATTCTGTAAATACCTTGGTGATTGTGACTCAAAATGCACACTCTATAGTGGAGGTTACCAGGTTGTGTTTACATACAAGGGATGGATGTTCCATTAACTACGTCAGTTCACTTAATGTAGGCAGATCCATGCAAAGCACATTTTACATATGAAAGTTTGGAGTGAGGTGGCAGATGAGTTAAGGTTGATCATTCTGTCTTTTAGAAAATTTACCTATTTTACAAAGAATATTACTTAGACAGAGTTGTTCTTATATATTTGGAATTGAGTCGAATTTGCCTGTAAAGCAGCCCTGTGTGTCCTAAAGTGGGGCACTTCTGCGTGCCTATTTGCTCTAGACAATCAATTCCTTCTTGTCTGCTTTGAGGAAATGTACGGGAGCGTCCAATGGGCAGGCAACACAAGCCGAATGTGTTAGATTTAGAATGAGTTTCACAATCGTATTGGAGCACTCACTCATTTGTTCACTTGGCCATCTCCAACGTATTTATTTGTTTAGCCTAGCCCTGTGGGCTTTCTTGGCCTTTACATTAACTAGCTCTGTGAACTTTTCCAATCTATTTTTCTCTCCTAGTTTTGGTTCCTCGAATGAGGGAGTCATATTAAATTATCTCTGAGATCCCTAAAGATGAAACATGCCAAGCTCTCTGAAGAAGGTGCCTAGACTACAGTGAGACAATCTGCTCTGCCTTAGGAATTGGGCTGCAATCCTTTGCATGTAGATACCTCTGTCTAGGGGCACCTGAGTGGCTCAGTGGTTGAGCATTTGCCTTTGGCTCAGGTCCTGATCCCAGAGTCCTGGGATCAAGTCCTGCATCAGGCTCCCTGTGGGGGACTCTGTCTATGTCGCTGCCTCCCTCTCAGTGTCTCTCATGAAAAAAAAAATAAAATCTTTAAACAATATTCATACATATATATATGAATGAATGTACATACATGTATATGTACACATTATATATCATATGCATACTGTATACATATTTATATCATATACATTTACTGTACACACACTGTTTTTTAGGGAGGGAGAGAGAAAGAGAGATACAAAGAGAAAGGAGGGGTAGTGGAAGAGAGAGAGAGAGAATCTTAAGCAGGCTTCATGCCCAGTGTGGAGCCCAACATGGGGCTCAAACTCACAACCCTGAGATCATGACCTGAGCAGATGCTTAACCTGCTGAGCCACCTGGGTACCCCTGGACACACATATATTATTTTGTAAACTTCTTACTTCACTTAATATGTTATAGAATTTTTTCTACTCCAGTAAATATGGAATTTCACATAATTTGTAGTGAATGTATTTTTCTTCATCACCAGCATCTTATAATCTATTTAACCAATTCTCTATAACTGGGCATTTAGACTTTTTTTTCCTATTCCTGATGCAGTTGGTGGAAAAGATTTTTTTTAAACTTCTAGAAGAATTCCACAAGGCAGAAGAGGCAAAAATGGATTGCCCTTCATGAAAGACACACACACACACACACACACAACCCCAGCCATTCTGACATTCTAGGTACAGGAGAAAAGAAGGGATGCTGGGGAGGATCTGAGTTTCCGAGGGCCTGAGACTAGGCAGGAATCTGCATGTTAGAGGAAAACAGGTTTCTAAGAAATTCCCAAGGACTTTTAAAACCAAGACAATCTGTAATCTAATACTGGCCATCTACTGTGCCATGCTGCGACATAACTTTCTCCTGTGACCAACTGTTTTTGGTCAGAGACTTTAGGAGGGAAGTTAAAATAAATAATAGGCTGTGTTACACATTTGAATTGGCAAATGGCAAAGACACAAGCTGTAGGATAATATGTAAGTGTAATAAAAGAATGCCATACCATTCAGGAAATAGAATAAGAGGAATGTTACTCCTCTGAGAATCCTAGGCAATGAGGCATCATGAGCTTCCCTCTACAGTGGGAAGATTGTCTGAGACATTTCACTAAATACTAAAGTTAGAATGACTGCACGAACCCGGAGTGTTTGGATATGCCCAGGCAGCTAACACAACACTGAAATTAAAATCTTTACATGATTGACTAAATTCCAAATTTAGTTTTGGAATTTGGAATTTCAAATTTCCAAATTAGAAGTAAAACGCACATACTTTTCTATACCCTTCTCCCTCATAGCTTTTCCTTCAGCCATTTTCCCTTCCTTTTGTTTTCTCCTTTCTTCTCTTAACTAAATAAGATACTTTTGCATTGGGTGATCCATTTATACTACACAAGACTCAAAAGTTACAAAAGGATATGGAGAACAGGCCGAATCATGCCTACTTAAGCCTACCTTGCTCTTCACTGGAGTCAATGAATGTTATCTCGTTGTATATTCTTCTAGACGTTCTAAGCACACATGGCACGTATGAATAAGAGCCCCTCCCATTCTGTTTCCACAAATGGCTACATACTCGACAAAGAGTTTTTGGCCTGCCTTCCCCATTTAACACATCTCAGCAATTGTTCCATGTTCATACACACCGAGCTGTCCAACGACTGCATTTGTAATCCAGTCCAAGTAAAGACATATAATTTATCTAGCCATTCCTTTTGTGATGGAAGTTAAAGTTGTTTGGTTCTTCCCCCCTTCTCCAAACAATTCTACAGCAGTCTTGGACATAAGTTTTTTCATTATGTGTAAATATATCTATGTATCTGATAAATTCCTAGGAATAGAATCTATGAGTCACATTGTATGTATATTTAAACTCCTGATAGATATGGTTAATTATCCTCCTAAGAGGTTGTACCAATTTGCACATCTACTACAAATGTAGGAGTGTATTCCTTTCCTTATAAGCTAATCTAAATAGTATTACTGATTTTCAGTGTACCTGGGTGGCTCAGTTGGTTAAGCGTCTGCCTTCAGCTCATGTCATGATGCCAGGGTCCTGGGATTAAGCCCCATGTTGGGCTCCTTGCTCTGAGGGGAGCCTGCTTCTCCTGCCTCTGCCTCTCTCACTCTCCCTCTCTCTTCTCTATCTCTCATGAATAAATAAAATCTTCAAAAAAATAAAAAAATAGTGTTACTGATTTTTAAATCTTTGCTCATCTCATAACTGAAAATTTCTATGCCATTTTAATTTGTATTTTCTTATAATATAAGTGAAATATAACATTTAATAGGCCTTTAATTCCTATTTATTTGTTCATTTTTACTTTGTATTATTTGTTTCTTTCCTTTTGATTCATTGAAGTTCTCTATATATTATAGAAATTAGTTCTTTTACTATATAATATATGGTAAACATTTCACCTGCTTTGGCTTTTAACATTGTACATGTGTATTTCTCTTAAATAGAAAATTTTATTTTTGAGTAGTGAATTTACTGACTTTTTTGTTTATACCTTCTATTTATTATTTGGGTTTTTTTTGGGGGGGTCCTTATTTTTACTCTTCAAGAATTAAAAAAATAACCCAACTCTATTCATATTTTCTTCCAGTACATTTACGGTTGCATTTTTACATTTAAGTCTTTGGATCTATCTGGAACTTATTTTGGTATACTCTTCTCCTCACATTTCCCTTCTCCTCTTTTAGGTTTAGGCAAGTTGCCAAGAGCTTTAATGGCCTGTGTGCAGCCCTTTCCTCTCTGGCACACTTCTTCACTAAGAGACCCAAGCAGAGAATGAGCTGATCTGAGTCTTGGCTGAAAGGCGATGTGGGGCATTGAGATTAGAGGGAAGTGAGGCTGGGAATAGGACAGGCTCAGAAGTCTTCATGCACTTTTCCCCAGAAGAGTCAACAGCTGCTGATTTAAAGTTTGAGAATTGAAATTTCTGGATTCCTGGGTGTATTCTTCAAGCTTTACTGATTAAACTGCTTTCTCTATGAATTTCTCCACAGAGGAGAGACTATGTGGAAATGAGATGGGATTAGAGAGAAAACAGTTTGGATATTAAATAGGAACTTACTGACAGAGAAACCTACAATATGTTGGAAAGCCACGTGTCTTAAAAGATATAGTTGAAAACTTGCCCTGGAATAGGAGTCCTTAAAATCCTTTACTTTATGGTTTTGCCAGCTTTCCATCAGAAAACATACAATTTTAATACAGAGGTATCATGTGCATTATTATCTATATGCCTAATACATTAATATGAGGTTGCAGAGGATGCCTGGGTGGCTCAGTTGGTTAAGCATCTGACTTGGGCTCAGGTCATGATCTAAAAGTCCTGGGATCGAGCCTTGCAACAGGCTCCATGCTCAGCGGGGAGTCTGCTCAACATTCTCTCTCTCTCCCTCTCCCTCTGCCCCTCCCTCCACTTGTGCTCTCTCTCTCGTACACATAAATAATAAATCTTTAAAAAGTACAATTAAAAGAGGTTGCAGAAATATGAAGTAGCATCATCACAGATGTATTTTTGATTATTTTTGTAGGATGTTTTAGAATAAGAGTATTTTCTGTCCAGCTTGAAAGTTGAGGAAATTTGGTAGAGGGAGGGGTAGATGAGCCACTGGGCTCAGTGCCACCTTGTATACATCTTGGGCAAGTTACTTAAATCTCACATAAGAGACTTGATAATAAAGTCAATTAGAGACTATCCAATATTAGAGACTATCCAAACTACGAACCAGTGGCTAACATAGAGAACTTTAAACTTTTGAATTGTCACCCTCAAAAAGACATAAGTTTTACATTTTGATCCAGAATGACATTTTCATATACACACACACAAGATTGAAATTAAAGTTACATAAAACTGTATTAACTTTTACTTCATGCATTCTGTTTTTTGTTTATTTTTTAAGCAGGTTCCACACCCAGTACAGGTCTTGAACTCCCAACTCTGAGATTAAGACCTCAACTGAGATTAAGAGTCTAATGCTCAGCCAACTGAGCCACACAGGCACCCTGCATTCTGGTATATTCTATCTGATTATATTCCATTCAATTCCATCCCATTCTGTTTCTCTTTAATACAGTTGGTCAAAACACACTAAATGGATTTGTCAACCCTTTGACTCTCAGTTTGAAGAAAACTAGGCTAAATGAAAATTAACACCTACCTTGACACATAAACTTAGGTAATTAATCATCTTACATTTTAAAAAGTTCCCTTGTAATTCATGTAAATAAAGTTCATAAATAACTGTATGATATATAAATGTCACATATTTCCACTGTGTTTTAAAAGAACACAGTGTGTTTGGGAGCATTTCGTGTGTAGAATCCAAGTAATTATTTAGAACAAATTAAAACTCAGAACCTAAATAAAATATAAAGTCCACATGTGACTGCTTCACTTTAATAATTATTATAACTTAGGAATGAGTAATTTTCTGACCAACTAGACTATAAATAAATTCAACCAATTAGAACTCAACCATGCTCCCATCATTTGATGATCACATATAGTTGCTTATTGATATTGGTGACCAAAACTCAGGAACTAATCCTTAGCAATAACTCGGGTCCATTGAAAACCACATTTTTTTTCCCTTGGCTATTGTCTAAACATAAGCTAAGATTTTGTTTGCTTAAAAAAAGGTCTATCACAAAAGAGAATGTGACACAGGAAAATTAGTCATGGGTTAGACATGATAATAAAATATGCCTCACTTATGATTTCTATCTAAAGCCTTGTTACTTCCAGAGTTGCAGTGCTCCTTCAGCCTCCTTCTCTCTCTCTTTTCTTTTCTCCCCTCTCTTCATCGTTAACAGAGGAAGCTATGGTTGGTCCTCAGGGTCTCTTCCCACCTTCTCTGGTCTTCGCAATTCATTATAATAAAGGACAACCACCACTATCACCACCCCCTAAAACTCTATTTCTGAAGACTGAAAACAAAAAGAGTTGTTTCTTTCAAAATATTTAAAACTAAACCCCCAAATACCTTTGAGCAGGAAGCCTATCATCCATTCCTGAACCAGTAGGTTAATCTGGTCTTGTTCCAGGAGCATCTTGAAATTTAATAGGGGCTCAACTACAGCTGCCCCTCAGTGGGTTACAGTGGTAATAGGCAAGTTTACACCAAGTATAACAACTTCCACTGAAGAAGTCATATCAGTTTGGGGAAAAATATAGAATGTGACCATTTAATTTCCATTGTTCTGAAAGTTGCCAGACTTGTCCTGCCAGGCATTCGTGTCAAGAACTTTCATCTTTCTTGGCTCCACCTCCTCTCTGCGTGTGTAGAGCAGAACAAAGGGAGGAGGCCCCACAGCCCTGTCATCCAAAGAGCCAAACAGAGGTCTGGGTTTTGAATGAATAATTACTTTTGAATTCTAAAAGCTTTTCCATGGAAGTTTTCACTCATGACTTATTGACTTTACAAATAGAAACAAATCCAAGCTGGTAGTAGACCATTGGAAGTTAAGTGACAAGGATAGGTCTATAATCATTCCTCCAATGAAATATCATTTCCCTGCAAATATATACATAGGGGGGCATACACACGTACTTTTCCTATATTTTTAATTTAGAGAATATCACACATGCTGATAAACTTGTTTCTGTAAGTGATGTGGTACCTTATTTTAGCAAATACAAACTTCTACATGTCAGTTAAGTCACTCTGTAACTAGTAGGTGAGTGGCTTATTTAAACATTTGCTTTCCCTTATGCTTGGAAGAAGGCTGTTGCCCTGAGGGCTTTCAAAATGGGCCCCTGACCCCTCTTTCTAAGGCTGTTGTTTTAACTCCTCAGAGGAAGGTTGTTAATTATAGACTTTAAACCATCTATTATTCTGAGCTACTGCAATCCACAATCTCTGACAAAGTTGTCCTTGGTTGGCTCCCTCTGGAACCACAGAGCTGTGCTCAAAATGGAGACCTCTGAATCTCCTTGGGTCTCCACAGGTTGCTCCATTTTATCTCCTCTTTTCTCAAAGGGGCGATTTCTTTTTCATCTTATCATTTAAAAGCTATAAGAAAGAGATTTTTGTCTAAAACAAGGTTTTACAGTTTTCTTCCCAGATTCATTATTATAGAGTGGAAACTGAGGATCTGCGATGAACTGAAATCCTGTAGTGAGCGCCTCAAAGATCAAAGACACACACAGAAATACGTTTTCTCTCGCTCTCATGAGTAGACTATCCAGGCTTAGGAATTTAAATGCTTCAAAGTCATGACAAATATGAGTACAGAGCAGAGAGAGTCTCAATAAAATGGAATGTAAAACTTGAATACGCTCACAGGAGGCCTGTAGAGAAATTAGGGCCTTTCCGTGGGGCATAAAGGGACATTGAATAAGTAATATAAATAATCAATAGAGCTATAATAAATGCAATCAGTGCGTGGCTGCATTTTCAAGAAGAATTTTTCCATGATAAAAAGTTGACATATTGGTTATAAAACAATGGTTTTCAAGAGATAAAGGCAGTTAAAACCTAGAAAGTTTATGACTTGCAATTCTAAGTTATTTATCTTACAGGAATTCTGAAAATAGAGTTGTTTTCAAATATGTCTAAAAGTGCAGTTAAAAATCTTAATATTTGGGATCCCTGGGTGGTGCAGCGGTTTGGCGCCTGCCTTTGGCCCAGGGCACGATCCTGGAGACCCGGGATCGAATCCCACGTCGGGCTCCCGGTGCATGGAGCCTGCTTCTCCCTCTGCCTGTGTCTCTGCCTCTCTCTCTCTCTCTCTCTCTCTCTGTGTGACTATCATAAATAAATAAAAATTTAAAAAAAATCTTAATATTTGTGAAGAAACCTGAACTTTCCAAACTTGGTTATACCAAACATTTCCAATAGCCATCACTATTGTCACAGATCTCATATACTTTATCTTCATATTTTTTTCACCTATCATTACTGAGATGCACATTTAATCAGTTATATAGTAACCACTATAGTTTTTTTCCTACTATGTCTCTAGTTCTTGATAGTTAAGATTTATATGAATAAAGTGACTTTGAAACATATTTAAAGCATATATAAGAATGTATTGACACATGGAGAGGTGGGATTTTTTACTCCTCCCCTTGAGTGTGGGCTGTAAGCAATATTCTATCACTATGGAAATGACACTGTATAAAGCTAGATCAGCAAAGGCCACACAGCTTCCTCTTGTTTTTTGGGGGGACACTCACTCTTGGAGGACCCAGCCACCATGTATGAAGTCTGGCTACTCTAAGACTATCGTGCTGGGGCAGGGCAGGAGGGAGGCTACTTGGTGGCACTCTAGCTAGCAGCGCTATGAGCTCCCAGCCTGTAATCAACATGAACCACTAGACATGTCTGAAGGAAGCCTCAGAATCAATCATTTCAGCCCCCAGTCATCAAGTCACCCCCAGCTGTTGGCTCTCCCTCGCTGAGCACCTAGACCTTACATGAAGAGACAAGGTAGTTCTACTGTGTCCTGAGTTCCTGACCTGAGAACCATCATAAATGATGGTTTTATGCCACTAAATTTTGGGGGCAGTTTGTTACACAACAACAGTAACCAAAACAATCCATAATCACTATAATGCAAACTGCATTTAATTAAACTACCATGTGGAATTCAATTTAGGTTATAAAATCTTATGCTGTAGGAAAGCTTATACTGATTCAAATCTTCTTGGTAATATGTTTTGCCAGCCAATTATGATTTAGCCATCACACAGACATTGCACTTGGGTTGGAGTGAGGGTGGAGGGAGGGAGGAAAGGAGGGAAAGGAGAGGATGATGTAGATGTTCTTTTATAAGAAGTAAAATGGAAAAGTTTTTTCTAGGCTACCACTTCAAGGGTCTTACACAGTCACTATGCATGACTGACTTGTGCTCCTAGTTATTCTGAACTATTTTAGCACTAGGATTTTCATGAAATTATGATTCAGAGTATATGTACCTGGGCCACCTTGAAGACCCCAGGGTGCCAGGTAGCCTGAACAATGCTCCTGCTCTCTTCCTCTATCTGATGAATGGCATCATGTATGACTTCTGTACAGAGAGATATATTTGTCTACCTGGGTGATATCTAGCTCTAATCTCCTGACCTATTTCCATTAGTCCCCAGATCTAGGCAATTCATGGTTAATATTTACATTCTGATCAAGAAAGAAAGTTACTCATTTTTAGATCATGGAACCGGTGGACCTGGGGATGGGACAGGATAGAGATGTGGAGATGAGTGACGGATATTCACTTTACACTGATCTATGCTTCTCAAACTCATTTTTAAAACTAATCTAAAAATTAAGTAGCAATTTGTGCTAGACTTGGGCCCTGAAGTGCTAATAAAACAAGCAAAAGCGAGAATCTTTGATTTGGGCCAAATTCTATAGACTAAGAAAATAAAATGAATTGGTAATGCTGGAAATACAGTTTTATAAAATGATTTAACACCAGGATCTTTTTACAAGATCAGGTTTCCTAGGAAAGGAACTAATATATTATTCATTTTCCCCAAATGGGATAAGATTACAAGTGAATCTACGAGATTTCTTCCCTTTTCTTTTGAATGAATCATGATACTAAAAAGCCCAATTATAATAGCCTGAAAGGATCATAGGTATCATTGAGAAGCCTCAACCTTCATTTTCAGTGAATAAAGTTGGCATATCCATTAACGTGGAAACCTCCCCTCCCAGGAAGTGAGTACCCTTCAGTTCAAGACTTTTTTCTGAAACCGATCAGGTCAATATTAAGTTGAAGTCATTAAAAAACCACCCAAGCCTGTCATCAAATACAAGATAATTCTTTCCTTACAAGTCTACTGCTATGTGCCTACAGCTCTGTTACTTAAATGCATGATTCATAGCTTCAAACTCTATTTCTACAAAGATACCTGTTTTCCTCTACTCTCTAAACACTGATGGCTTACCATACCTGCTGGGCCACAGCAGGCTCTAGTACAAAGGAGGTCCCCTCTGCTGTTAAAGGGACTTTCAAATTGAATTGTTTCCTTTTACTCCACTTCATATTCTAGCACTTCATGATTAAACATGTCTTTTCTGTTATAGGGTTAGGGTTAGAGGCCACAATAGGAAGACCATATTGGTAGTCCAGGGCAATAATGTTGTCATTTATATAAAAGAATCACAGTCACAGTAATTTCCTTCTTCTGTTGTCACACATCACTAGCTAGATTCATCTGAATCCACTTGAGTCACCCCTGGAAGGCAGCTGGTACAAATGGCTCTTGCAGAAGAACCTCATTTAAAAAGAGTCATCTAGATTCAGAGGGTAAACATTCTGTACACAGAGTTTACCTCAGTTTTAATCCCAAACTGTGACACTTTCAATTGGAATGGCAAGTTGCTAACCCATAATCTGATGATGGGGAAAGAAGCTTAAGAATATGGCCTTTCGAGATGTCGACAATTCAAGATTAATTTTATTCAATAAACTGTTTTTAAAGTACAAACATCAGATTACTTTCTCACTAACACCAAGATGATGGATTGGAAACTTTTATTCAGGAGGGACCAGGAGTAACTTAAGAGTTTGGAGAAATTCATGGGAGGACAACTCAGGGCAGGATATGGAAAGGACCTTATCCTAGGACACTTGATGCCTAAAGAAAAGAGGAATCCATGCAAAGGGGCAGGATTCATTAGAGATCATCTGTCCACTTGGCCATTACACAAAACCTATCAGGGTTGAAAACTCTCCCCATGCTTCTTTTGACATGCTGTGACCAGCCAAATGAATAATACTACATTAATGACTATCACCATTCCAATCTTGTAGTTTGCTATATAAATACATAGGACATTGATATGAAAATTTTTAAGAGTTTATCAGAGAATATTCAAGTAAGTACAGAATTAAACTTAATTTTATGTTGGATTATGCCCGTTTCTTTGTAATAAGTGAATTTGTGCTTCCTTACACCTAGATTGTGATATAGAAAACGATGATGCAAAATATAGATCAACACATACTTATTCCATGTCAATAAATGTATTGTAGATTTCTAGTGTCTACTACTATAATTGGAGATGCAAAAGGATTCTAAAACATAATCTTAAGAGCAGAGCTTCAAATATAAAGACAAAAGACTAACAAGTATCATAAAGGGGAGAGAACAGAAAAATAATAAATTACTATTTACCGTGTGAAAACACTAGAAGCCTGAAAATGGCTGTATAAGTCATCCAGTTCTTTCTACCTATAAACATAAACTCACATCTTAAAACTTCCAGAGGGCATCTGGGTAGCTTAGTCAGTTAAGCATCTGACTCTTGATTTCAGCTTAGGTCACAATCTTAGGGTCATGATCTCAGGGTCATGGGATAGAGCCCCATGTTTGGCTCCTTGCAGGAAACGGAGCCTGCTTACGATTTGCTTTCCTCTCCCCCCCCCCCACCTCTAGAAAATAAAGAAAGAAAAAGAAAGAAAAAAACTTCCAGAAAAGGTGTTTCATCACTTTGTGTAGCCCCTTTATACGTGCAGGCTCTGGAAGTGGTTGAGCAGATGGCAGGAATTAAATGTGCCAAAGGAAAAGGGATATCTTATTTCTTTTTTGCTAGAGAAAGATTAATGAAGGAGATAGAACACATTCAAAGGAAGGTACTTGAGGGTACTGAAACTGGAGGATATGGAGAGCAGAAAAGTCAAGATAAAGTGGATAAGGAAAATATCTGAAATGGGCAAAGAAAGCGCAGAGATGTGAAGGAAGCTGGTGGAGGAGAACTGTGAAGGATGCCAAAGAGGACACCAGCATGGTGATGCAAACTCTTCTCTGCCTGAGTGTCCATCACAGGGGAGCTGGTTTTCTTCAAAGGCAGGAAGGCAGGAAGGCAGGAAGGCTGAAAGGGCAGGAAGGCAGGAAGGCAGGAAGGAAGGAAGGAAGGAAGGAAGGAAGGAAGGAAGAAATAAAAAAAAAAAAAAAAAACAAGTACTACCACTACCAAATGATTCTGAATGGATTGGTCAGGACTAGAGCCCAAGAGTCCGCACGACAATGTGCAAATGAGTGTTTCTGACGCAGTTAGTCCAAGGACTACAGTGAGAGATGCTTGGGAAAAGATGACTATTGAAGTCTCACAGAAGAGAGCAAAAATCATGACCTTCACACAGAAAAAGAGGGGAAAACAAATTATATTTTCCCAGTGGACTTACAGATCTTACTCCTTCCCCAAGTGAGAGTTGGCACATTCTCTAGGATCAGAGAGTAGCTACCAAACTAAGTGAAGTACTACTTGCCATGTCATGTTTACATGCAGCTTTCTCTTATCTAGCAACTTCGTTCATCTCAAACACAGTCAAGCTAAGAAATGGGGAAAAAATGCTTCAGAGTGGACAAAAGTGACTTAAACCTACACACAGTTCTCATAAAACAGCTCCGTGGGGTCAGCTTCGGGCTTATTTATTTTTGTTTCAGAAATGTCTAAAACTTGGCTCTTGATTTCTTAGCTCATAGCAGTTAAAATAATAAAATTTGGCGGAGGAGAGGTGTAGTAGGAGGGAGGGGGTCAAAGGGTGGGGGTTAGATGCTAGAGGCACAAAAGTAGGTGGAAGCAAGAAATAATAGCTGACAGTGAGACCATCCTGACAGTAAAGAATATGAGAAGTAGACAAAAGAATTCATTTAGAGGAGGGACAAATTTTCCTCAAATGATTAATAACACCTAAGAGCCGCTGTGTTACTGTATGATATGGCAACCAATATTCATAATGGTGATTTCTAAGTAAAAAAAAAATGGCTAAATTATGTTTAGTATATTTTGTTGAAAAAGGCATGGAGTTATGACATTTTGAAGAGTTTCTATTTAAAATGGCTACAGTTTTAGCTCTTGAGAGAGTCAGCTTTATTATAGTATATTATACACAGTCCATATTATATATTCAGTTATTCATTTGCTCACGTATTACCTTCCTTATAACATGATACAAGGTACCATGCAGAGTGCCAGGAGAAAATAATATGGTCCCTTGAAAAGCAAAATGCAAAAGTCTGGAAATGCAAGCATGTTGGTTTAGAGATCTCAATCTGGATTTGGGAGCCACTTACATAGAAATTTCCAGCTGAAGTCATGTGAGTACAATGCAGAGAAGGAAACAGGGCAGCTCAGGGTGGAGCCAGGTGATGGCCTCACTCTCCAGGGATAAATAAGGCATTACTAGGACACATGTAAGATGCACTTCAATCCTCATACAACTAGGATGGACTATGAATTGGGAAATTTGGACATTATTATGGATTAAATCTTCTTTGAAATAGAAGTTTTGTCTAATGTTCTGCTTTACTCTCTTGCCCACCAAGGACCCGGTCTAAATGCATGAATAGAATAAAAAATAAGAGTTGCTCGGAAGACAGGCTTGACTGAGCCTCCATCTGATGAAGCAATTAAGCAAATCTCATGAAGGAGCAAATTTCAACGCCAAAGGTTTGACTCTGATCATTAAGGCTCTCACCTATTCATAATGTACAATTCTGCAAAGTAAACTGGTGCTATGAAACGTTTTGACACTTTGAAGAAAAAGAAATACCTTCTGATTATTCGGTGATTGATATGAAAAATAAAGTGAAAAATAAAAAGACAAAAGGTATAGTCTATTAATACACGAATCTGTTAAGCTGAGCAAACAAAAGCTTTCTAAATGTTTACTGTTACAGGGAAGTGGTAATCAAGACAGTGTATGCTGAATTTGCTGTGATGTCCTGTCAAGCCTCCTGCTAAGTCATAGGAGCAACAGAGTTAAACTTTAATTCATTCACCAAATGTATGGAACACCGAATGTAAGGGAGGCCCTTTCATAGCTATGTGGGAGACACAATGGTAAATAATATTCAGCCCTGGAACTGACGAAGCCCCTGAGTAGCTGAGGTACAGACAAATGACTACATCGGAAAGCAGGGAGTGATTAGAGAGTGCCTTTGCATATCTCCTGTTTCAACCTTCGAACAAATCATCCAAAGATTTTTGTTTTTGTTTTTGTTTTTTTAAAGAATTTTTTTAAATTTATTTATGATAGTCACAGAGAGAGAGAGAGAGGCAGAGACACAGGCAGAGGGAGAAGCAGGCTCCATGCACCAGAGCCCGACATGGGATTCGATCCCGGGTCTCCAGGATCGCGCCCTGGGCCAAAGGCAGGCGCCAAACCGCTGCGCCACCCAGGGATCCCCATCCAAAGATTTTTGGATATTACATAGGATGTAAACTGAACCCAACATGTAATTAACAGTGATTTCAACAGTTTTATCTTTTCTTTCACATATAGCTACTAGGTATCAGTTGCTTTCTTAACCAGAAGCAGACTACATCAATATCTAAGTAAAGCTAGAAATTATGAATGCTTGGAATGAATCAGTTCCAAAGGCGATTTCTACATGTCCCATAAAAATTAAGGCATATGATTTATACATTATATATATAAGATATATATTTATACAAAATATATCTTTATATTTATGTTAATATGTTTATACTTATATAAAAATTATATATAAACAGTAATATATAAATATTTAATGCAATGAATAGTATTTTTATTATAATAATATAATAAATACAATTATATAATAACAAGACAAGTAATTAATTATATATTTATATGTGCTTATACATACAAATACTGCCTGGCACATAATAGACAATCATTATTTATTTGTCAAATGAATAACAGAATGTAAAATCTGGATTAAATTTGCAATCAACTACCTGAGTTGTATATCTATGATGTGCATTAATTGCTATTACTTGAAACTGTTAAATTTATCACATTCTTTAGATAGACATAATCAGTAGAACTCTTTCTTGGAGATGAAATGCTCTCCAACATGTATCTGAAGATCACATGTTTAGCTAGAAAGCCAAGGAAATATTCTTTTGCCAGATGACAGCCATCTGGTGGCCCTTAGGTAAAATGATGCCTAAGTCTTCACATTACTGCCCTTTTAATCAAGAGAGCTATTTGCGAAAAAACACATTGGAGAGATGATCCACATTATGTGGACTATTAGTGTTTCCTAGTGCAGGCCTGGATGCTATTCAAAATATTTTAGACTAGTTTTGATTTATAGATAAGTTGTGAAAACAGTACAGATAGTTCCCACATACCTCATGCCCAGTTCCCCTATTATCAAATCTTGCATTAGTTTGGTATATTTATCACAATTAATGAATGAATATTGATACATTATTATTAACTGAAGTCCATACTTAATGCAGATTTTTTTGTTTTTGTTTTTGTTTTTGTTTTTGTTTTTTTACCTAATGGTCTCTTTCTGCTCCAGGATCTCATCCTAGATACCACATTATATTTATCTCCTTAGGCTCTTGTTGGTTGGGACAGTTCCTCAGACTTTCCTTCTTTTTAATGACCTTGACAGTCATTTTGTAGAATGCCTTTTTATTGGTTTTGTCTGACATTTTTCCTCATGATTAGACTGTGGTTATGGGTTTTACTGAAGAACATCACAGATCAGTACCATTTTCATCACATCACATCAAGGATACAGAATATCAACATGCTATCACTATTGATGATGATTTTGATCTCTTGGTTGAGATAGTGTTTGTAAGGTTTCTCTACAAAGTTGCTCTTTTTCATTCTTTTTATACTGTACTCTTTGGAAAGAATTAACTCTGCACAGCCCCCACTTAAGGAATGAGGCGTTATGCTCTACCATCTTAAGGCCAGATTATTTACATAAATTATATGGAATGTTTTAGCACAGGACATTTGTTTTTTTGTCCCTATTTATTTATTCTATCATTTATTTGTATCAGTATGAACTCATGGATATTAATTTTATATTTGGGGTTATTATCCAAACATTATTTCATTTTGTTTCTCAAATTGTTCCAGCTTCATTGGGAGCTCTTTTCAACTGGCTCCTTTATTCCTTTGATATACTCTAATCATTGTTTTTTGTTTTTGTTTTTGTTTTTTTTGTTGTTTTGTTTTGTTTCATTTTGTTTTGTTTTGTTTTAGTCAGCACTTCTTAACTGGCTTTACAAGATGCTCCAGGTTCATCTTGTATATTTTTGCCCTGTCTTAAAATCATACATTCTTCCAAGGACCCTCTGGTTCCTTTATTTTTTTTTTTTTCCTCTGGTTCCTTTAATTGAAGAATGGTCTTATAAACCAAAATCTGAGCACTATGTGTACTTGCTGTTAATGGGGCTTCAGAGTGCTTATTTTGATGTTTGCGTGGAAGCTTGTCCTCCTCTTCCTGGCGGTCCTCATAGTCCCACTTCTTCCTTTCTGCTGTCTAGATTCACAGCCTGCCCCTCTTCTTGCTGATAAACCTCATTCCATTTCTTCTCTTAGCTATTCATTATCAGTGACTCTTTCAAGGTTAAAGCAGCATTAAAAAGAGTCACCAAGAAAATGATATCTTTCAGAGATTTTTGTGTCCCTTACAACCAATTAGTAGGTATCACCAAAGAAAATCTGATCCTTTCTTCTACCATTAGTCAGGTATTTCAGTTCAGATGCTTTTGGCTCTAGCATCAGGTATCCACCCTTTAGGGAATGTGACCTTTCCTTACTAACAGAAAACTCAGCTCAAAATAGCTAAAACAATATGGAAATTGTTAGCTAGTTCAGTGATCCAACAATATCAACCAAGATCTTCTGAATTTTCTGCCATGCTTAGTCCTTGTCTTTAGGATAGATACCCTCATAACCACAAGATGCTTGACACAGGTCTAGGTATCCTATCTAGATATATAGAGAATCTACTTCTTGACTTTGGAGTATGAAAAAAAAAGCTTTCTAGAAGCCCTCAGCAGACAATTTCTTATGTCTCACAGGCCCAAATTGGGTCGTATCTTCATCTCTAGGTCAATCATTGGTAAATCACATGGGATTATCATAATTGGTTTAGACCTAATAGAGCATATCCTTGAGATTTTTTGAGGGATAAATACCTAAGTAAAATCAGGATGCTATCAGCAGAGAAGGAGAAGATGACTATTGGGTAGCTTGCCAAAAATGTATGGTAGAGTAGCTAAAGCATTATTATATTCCCTTACAATCCAGATTAAGTTAGATTTCCTTATGTGGGTGTGTATATATACAAGCACACATACATAAACATACACACTCACACATTTTCAGAATCATTATACTACTTCATAGCATGTCTCATGTCTTAACCTCAGGTCATTGAAAGCACAGCCTGAAAAAGGCTTACATGGAGATAATTTATTTGGGGATTGATGTCAGGAAACAGAAGTGAGGGACTAGGGGAATGAAACAGGAAAGGAGAAAACCAAAAAAGAATATACTAATGATTTAGCCACTGCTCTGGGCAACTGATGCTTGAACCTGCTGGAATATTTTGAAAAGTCTTATGAAACACAACTCAAAACTGCCTTTCCATGTGATAAAAATAATTTATTATCCTTAGTTTCCCATTGATTGAGGGTGGCACACCCTCCAGGCTGGATAATTGTGAGCTCTGAGTAGGTTCCCACATTTTAGCATCAGAAAAGCCCCAGGGCAAGAAGCAAGAAGTAGCCATGGGCTAAGGACAGTCACTGTCAAATATCTCTGTGAGGCTAACCAACAGCTGTTTAGAACTTGTTGCCACAGTAGTGGTTGGTAAGAGGTAGGCCTGAGAGGATGTGAAAAAGAGAAGCAATGGCATTTATCCTGATTATAATTATTCACCACTTGTAGGAGTATTTAATATAACTCTCCCCCACTAGTCTGCAAGCTCTGTAAGGACAAGAATCCTGTGTGTCTACGTAACTTCTTTCTATCCCTGTCACCTAGCACAATGCCTGGCACATTGTAGGCTTTCACTGAAAGTATAGTGAACAGATGGATGGATATAACAAAATGAAGAAAAAGGTAATCGAATTACCAGACCCATCATTTCAAAAAGTGTCCAATAACAAACTAAAAATCAGCTCAGCCTCCCAGGTATAAGACCAAATCATCTGGGACTCCCTATAGGTTCCTGAGCCCTTTGAGGAGTTGGTTTAGGAATGTGCTAGGTCAGAAGAAAGACACAACAGATGCTAACTATTGCTCGGTTTGAAGAATACCTAAGGGGAGGTGTCCCGTCCTGCCTCATTCCAGTGTGTATTTGATGTGGTTCTGGAGGACCCACAGGAGTTCTCATTCAGGCATATTTTCTATGCAGTAACTCTTAGCATCTCTTAGATATCTGGGGGTCAGTTCCTGAGGTTTTCTGAGTCCTCCTGGATCAGTCTAGTGCAGACCTGGCCCCACCAATGAATGGGCCATGGAATGCAGTGCATAAAATGACCACCTGCTTTGACTTGAACCCCCAAGGCCTCGGAGAGTACTTGCCAGTTCAGAATGAGAGCAGAATCAAATGTACTCCATGGCTCACAAATGGTCACTCCATTGGGGTGCATCTTTCTTTTCTTCTTATACTTGTGGATTTATTACCCTTTGTCCTTTGAAAATACATGCAAAATTTCCAGGGGAGTGACTGTGTCAACCTCCATTTTTCAATCAACTTTAATACTGTGGATGCTGAATAATAAAGATGATTAACTATTCATTCCCTTCATAAAACATTTTTACCATTAAGGAAAATGTTCTGGATTTCTTTCCCATGTTGATCAGGTAACACAGAATCCCCTGCTTGTATCTTGATGTAACTTGATATGAGAATCTGTCTGATTAAAACCATGTCTCCTTCTTGCAGAGTTAAGGGCATTTATAAGAAAGAATATACTTTAATGTCCATTGTGCAAATGCTATTTGCACATCCTGAAATGACGTTTCCCATCACTTGGCTGGGATTTGTCTGTTTTTGACAGCTCCTTCCCTTTTAAGATGCCATACAGACTTTTAACTTCAGTAGACCTCCAGAAGTAGGTAAATCTGAGGGTTTTTATAATTTAGTCTCAGGAATATTTTTAGAAATGAGAAGAGCTTATTCACAACGTATTAGGACCTCTCTCTCTGATTGACTTGTCAATTTATGGGGCCAGGTAAAAAATGTTGGCAGTCTCCTCTATTTGGACTGACATTACCTATGGTAATTGTCTAGCAAAACTGACATCTCTGGACTCCTTTCATCCACTTAGGATTTCCTGCAGGAGCCACTGAGAATCTAGGTCTGGTTTACAAGCATGTCATGTTATACCCCTTGACAACGTCAGGTATAGCCGGTCATTTAAAGCAGTCACACCTGGCATTCAAATATCTGTAGCCTTTCAGGCAATCTAAACAGCTCCCCAACCCAAGCCAGAGGCTTAAAGTTCTCAGGTGGATACTATTTGACCCATATATGTTAAGTGCTGTTATCACAAATAATAAACATAAAAATTCATAACAATGAGGCACCTGGGTGGCTCAGTTGGTTTAAGTGTCCAACTCTTGATTTCAGCTCAGGTCATGATCTCAAAGTTGTGGGATCAAGCCCCGTGTCAGGCTCCATGCTCACTGGTGCTGGGGTGGGGGTGGGGTTCTGCTTGAGGTTCTCTCTCTGCCTCTCCCTTTGCAACCTCCCTCTCTAAAATAAATAAGTAAATCTTTAAAAGTGAGTAACAATAATAATAAACAAATAATCTGACTAAAAATGGGCAGAAGACATAGAGACAACCAATAGACACATGAAAAGATGCTCAACAGCACTCATCATCAGGGAAATGCAAATTAAAACTACAATGAGATACCAGCTCACACTTGTTGGAATGATTTGATTAAAATAACACAGAAACAGTAAGTGTGGGTGAAGACGCAGAGAAAGGGGATGCCTTGTGCACTATTGGTAGGAATGCAAACTGATGTGAAAAACAATATGGAGGTTCCTCAAAAAATTAAAAATAGAATGACTCTACGATCCAATAATTATATTACTGGGTATTTACCCCAAAATATGAAAATTCTAATTCAAAGGAATAGATGCATCCCTGTTTATTGCAGCATTATTTACAATATTCAAACCATAGAAGCAGCC